>NW_025937813.1:0-547 GCF_000764305.2 Hyalella azteca | reverse complement strand
TTTGAGCCGTGCAGGCAGTTTGAGTTAGGTAGGGTTTTCAATGAGTTGGTAGAGAGCCAATTAATTAAAGTGATGAATTGAAGTGATTAATTAAATTAGTAAAAGTGACTAAATTGAGTGATTAAAGTGATCAATTAAAGAAAATTAAGTGAATAATTAAATTGATTAACAACTATAACTCAAAACTCGGTCGTGGGGCCACATTGGACTAGTCTTCAGAGGCTCCCGCAAATTTGAAGAGAGAGAAAAAAAAAGACGATGCCAGGCCTCCCTGAGCCCCGAGAGCCAGGGGGCAAGGCCTGTTCTGTGGTTGAAAAAAGACATGCCGTTAAATCTCTCTGTTTCCTTAAATTGTGCAAGTTCTCAATGTTCAGTTCAGAAAGTCAAGATATTGACCTGAGCATAGGATGATAACAGTGTAGCATGTAGGTGCTCAGTACTGCTCACCATGCAAGATTTGGGATGGCAGCAACTGGATTTTGCTCAGTCACCTCAGTGTGCCACGTGGAAGACATGGGAGCGCTGCCGTAGCCCAAAAATTTGACTC
>NW_025937812.1:0-24974 GCF_000764305.2 Hyalella azteca | reverse complement strand
GTTCAGCCAGATTGATCACATAGCCTAGCACTTGCCTGCCTTTGTGCGCCCTGGCGCCACGTTAGAGTTGGCGCCAGATTCATCCATCGGACGATCAAGGTAACTCTGCTATCAAGGACGATCAACGATTAAATCGTGTTTAACATCTCGCTTTTTGCATTACCGAACTGGTCTTGCGCTTACAAGAACAGGCTCTGTGATAGTGACTTATGGTTCGAGGCAGGATTTGGCATTGACTGCAAAACCTGTAAATACAAATTTTATTGTCATTCGATTGCTTGGATCACAAATAAATTAAGAATTTAAAGTAAAGGCAAAATGCCGCAAAACCAATACAAGTTTGTATACAAGAATACGAGGTTGTCCTGTTTTTATCGTTTCTGAACTGATGATGGAGCTGGGCTCTGTGTCACTTTATTTAAGAATATGCATGGGGAATTTTTGTGGTATTTTATTTCCTTCTTAAATCTTTATTAATACATATTAATATTCCTTACACCTTTTTCCCACAGAGCGCTAAAGCAAATGAAAGCGAAACGTTTTGTTGAGAGTCCTACATTTCTATGTAGAATCCACCCTATTATAAAAAGAAGTGCATTAACATTGAATTGACATCGGAAAATGGAAGTAAAATTGGCCAATCGAAAAACGCACGCAAACTGAATTATACAATACGAAATATAAGAAACTATTATTATTGTTTGAACGTGACCTGTGAAGTGCTTAGTTTTAATACTCTGAAAAATGTCCCATTATCATTAAAAACTCTACGTCTAAATATTCAGCGGCAGCTAAAGAATTCTCTTCCATTTGAATAAGTTCCAAATCGTTGTTTAGCAAATGTTCAAGTTCTGAATTCAGTCCTCAAATATTCTATCAGAAAAACTACAAGTGAATCGTTAATTCAGTGGAGCTCAAGTGCCAATCTCTGCTGTTATTGAGTGCCCCCGTCTTGTGTGCAGCGGTTTTCCAAGTGGGGAAAGAAGAGAACCGCGCTCCGCCGCAGCCGCCATGACATTCCAATGCAAAATGAGGTGAGTTTTCTCAAACTTGAGGATTTTTTATAAAACCACAAGAGTCTGCAGTGATCAATATATATTAAAGAAATTAAGGGTAAAGGCAAATTTAAGCAAATTTAGCGATCTTTTACCTCGCCTGAAAGAAATAGCAATAAACATTGGAGAAACCTGACTGCGAGTTAATTAAGAAAATTTTATTAGCATTAGGCTTTTAATAATTTCATGTAAAAATTTGTCGCTCGTAATTCGTGGCTCAGATATAAAACGAAAAATAAATACATAGGATTTATCGGTTAATTTTATAATTTCATTGTCGTACTTCAGGTTAAGAAGCCGTAATTATTATTCGTTCATTAAATTACACCCCAGTGAAAAACATAAAATAATGCTTCGTTGGAGCTCCGTGTTGAA
Source organism: Hyalella azteca (assembly GCF_000764305.2). Classification (NCBI taxonomy): domain Eukaryota; kingdom Metazoa; phylum Arthropoda; class Malacostraca; order Amphipoda; family Hyalellidae; genus Hyalella; species Hyalella azteca. The sequence goes on along the minus strand of NW_025937812.1, from coordinate 23,544 downwards.
CATGGAATTTAAACATAGATTCATTTTTTTTTATTTTGGCGCGAATGAGTCGTCAGGTCAGAAAAACTTGACGCCAAATTAGACTTCACCTTTGACATGATTTTTAGCGATATTTTTATTTCTCTACGATTTTTACAGGCGTTCCATCCTCATTAATCTTGAAAGGCTGGAAGACAATCAAGCTGATAAAAGATTCTCCCTTGAAGCCACTCTTTCTAATTCATAAAATAATCTCCAGGTTAAAAGTTTCCAGGCTTAATATTAGCCGACTCTTATAATAAAAGCACATAGCCTTAAAATATGGATGTTTTATTGTAAAGTTGATATATACCTCATTTAAAATCTGGAACGATCATTTGTTTTTAAGCCAAACTTTTACAGTTCCCTTTTGAAGGCTACAGAAGATAGAAAATCAAAGTAAGAAGGCAATGAATTTAAGTTGAGTGAGCACGTCTCGTTCAGTTACAGCCATTGACTAAGATAAAAGTAACTCGTATTGTCTATTCCAGCAGGCCGTGACGATAGGCTCAAGTTAGACTTCTTAGGCCGTTACTTTTTACTCTTAATTTCGCATAATGCCGGTGTTGGCTGCGAGCCCGTTAAAATAAATGCTTAGAAAATTGCCCAAGTTTGGTCGTACGACTTCCAACTACTTTCCTGAGAGACGGCGAGCCTGAGTGTAGCTCTCAAATATTTTTTTACTGATTCTATACAAAAATTCTTTTAACGCAATCATCTGAAACGCTTTCGCATTGCCAAAGATATAAAGTTGCTTATTAAGGACAACGTTACAATTGACTACGAGTTGACTAATATTTATTTATTTCAGTATATAGACTCTATGTGTATTTGGGTAAAACCTACGCCGACGGTATGTAAGTAATTGAATAGGATTCGTATGGTTGCTGGCATGGATTCCTGGAGGACTCGAATTGGTATCGGGACTTTCACAAAAATGTCTGCCTTTTAGTTATGTGAAAAATTTGATGGATTCTCGAGGAAAAAATGGAGTGCTGAGCCATTAAAATTGAAATTTTTTGCGAATAAAATTTAGGTTGTTCATCAACGAAGTGTATGAGTTTGTGAATTGTAGGCTTAATTTTCATTGACGTTTCAGTGAAAGAAAAAAGTCGTAGGGAATTACTATTCCATAACTAATGTAATATATAATTTACATTAAATTTCCACCGAGACTACAATACGTCAGGAGAAGCAATTTCTCTTTTTAATTAAATACTAGCACGCACTTGGCAGTCTCATTTGCTTCATCAAACAAGATCTATGAAACAGGAAGATCACCATGGAGCGCTGACAATGTCCGGACAAAGATATCCACAGAGGGGAAATGCTCGCTGTGATTGCGTTGGGACTTCTCTTGCAAGCGGCTACATTGTATTCTTTTTTATCAAGGCAGTGTTTGTATAAGGGCTCTGGCATACAAGGCTCAGCGCTCGAGGGTACTTCAATTTTCCTGTAAAACGCGCGACTTGACATCAATAAAAGTTCTGTTTGCACATTTTTATGATTCCATCATGACTCATGAAATATTCCTCGTATTGTGACCGTGCTCTTCACGGGAGACACATGATTTCATTATAAATACTAGCCAATTTGTTCACGAGCGCTCAGACGGGAACTTGCGTGGAACAATCATCTTCGTTCATGTAAACTATAGAACAATTGTCAATTTATTTTATTAAAATACTGAACTCTGTTCAGTCGTCTATAGTGAATAGTGGGAAATTGATCACTTCGTAAAATGCTTCTTCATTAAAAACACCTCCCACCTCAATGTAAAAAAGAGTGCATTGCTTCATGATTCATACAAAAAAAAACCTAATCGTAAAATTTCGAAAAGTAAAATAAAAATAATAATAATTTTTCGCTCTTACAATTTTAATGGTCTTCGAACTACTCATTGCGTTATATCGTCAAACGCATTGTCACAATAGAAAAGTAACTCGTCACTTCAGTAACACCCCAATTCTAGGTGCACGATGAAGCTAAAACGTCGTCACAAAGAGCAACTCGGCTCTTCTTTAACGATTCTCATTTGTTTAATGACCTGTGCAGGCGGTGAAACAATTTCCTGACATCTTTAACTGACGCAATAACGTGATTCATTGCTGAAAAATCAAGCGATGAAGTACGCCGTTACCGTGTGAAATGAAAAGGTTTTACGCATATTCCGTTGCAAAACATGTGAGGAGATGACAACCTTATATATATATATATATATAAGTGCTAAAATTATGGGAACAGAATTTCATTACTAGAAAAATTGTTACCTTGCGACTTTGTTTCATTCCAAGGAAAATTGTTACTAGCGACTTGAATTTCACAGCTGAATACGAGAATAACAATAACACGAGAACAGACTAAAGAAAAAATGTAATCACGAGATTCGAAGCGTGCTTGTTTTAATATTTTATTAACACGTTTTTCTTGACTTAGCTTCGCGTTTGCTTGTTTGTTGTTAACATTGACAACGAAAATTAGCCCACTTCTGATTGCTCTAGAGATCTGAAATTCGGCATGCAGGCTATTTTCGCCTAACAATTTCAGATACACTCATAAAAACTAGCAATTAGAGACCTAAATTAGCTTAATTGAGTAAAGTATATATATAGTATATATGATATATATAGTATGACGTGCGGGCGCTGACGTTATAGACGAGCAGGCGCTGACGCTGCGTATCATCGATACGTACGTCGTCAAGTAAATTGGCTCGCAACAATGTTTTTCATGTGTAGCAACGGACTAAAAAGGAGAAAATAAAATACGTATAAAAAACTTAAAAAAAAAGTTTTTCTTGTGGACTAAAAAGTAGAAAATAAAATACTTAAAAAAAAACTTTTGAAAAAACCACGTTTTTCTTGTGGACTAAAAAGTAGAAAATAAATTATGGCTCGCCCCAAAAAACGTGGGTCGGGCTGTACGTTAGTCATTAAATTCCCGAAATTCGTGTGTTGTGTGCTTTTCGCTTTAATTATTAATCTGCCCGACACACGTTTTTTGGGGCGAGCCATAATTTATTTTCTACTTTTAGTCCACAAGAAAAACGTGGTTTTTCAAAAAGTTTTTTTTATGTATTTTATTTCTATTGTCAATGGATGTTCAATCTGACTCAAAAAATACATAAATTTTATGATAGATTGATCCATACATAATTTGAGACGTTTTCCCATGTTAGTGACTTTCGTTCACTATATTCCACATCTTTTACCATTTTATTGGTAGAGAAATGGTCACTTTCAATGGTTTGATAGTTCAAGAGGATGGTTTCATAGTATAAGCCACCATATAATGGAACACTTTATTCTTATTTAACCACATTTAATCATTGAAAATAATTTAACCGGTCATGAATTTATTTTTGATGTTAAATCTTTCGATGTTGTTTCGATGTTAAATATTTTCTAAAAAATTCTTGAATGAATTTACACTTCTTGGAGTTTAATCTTCAATCAATCCAACTGGACTGCTTAAAAATAATTCATTTATTCATAACAAAATTCAGTTTTACAAATTCGACATTTCTTCTTCCGGCCGGCCGTTAGTTGGGAATTCTTGTGTTGGAAATTGCCTAGAAATTTATCGAGATCGCACATTGACAGCAAATCTGCCTAAAATGTTAGAGCTTAACAAACACGAGGCCAAAAATGTGTCAAAATTTTGAACCTAGTTACTTTTTGCATTTATCAATAACATCAACATTACTCAAACAGATGAGTGAAAATAGTTTGAATATCTTGTGATGCGTTTGCCACTGTTTTCACATAGAATACCTCGTGAAAGACGCTTATCTAATTGAGATGAATTGCAAGCCGGATAAGAAGTATTGTAAGCCAAATAGGAGCAAGTTTACTCCTATAAGAAAAGTTGTAACCCAATACAAAGAATATAAAGGGAATAAGATATGAAGAATTGTAAGCCGAATAAGAATGTTAAGCCAAATGCGACTAAGGTTTCTTTAGTTGTCAGTTGTATAGGCCTGAACACTACACAGCTAAGTTGTCAGTTGTATTGGCCTGAACACTACACAGCTAAGTTGTCAGTTGTATTGGCCTGAACACTACACAGCTAAGTTGTCAGCTGTATTGGCCTGAATACTACACAGCAGTTCAGAACTGGACGGTGCGTTTTAATACAAGCGTGAACCATCAAAGTCGGTGCTACAGTTCAGCTTGAGAGGCGGCAAGAATTGGCTGCTATTGAGGCTGCGTTAAGTGCAGCTTGTATGTCTCTTTTGTGATGCTTGGTCGACCGAGCCTGCCTCCACAGGCACTAATGTTGGACACTTGAGGCCATGTACTGGTGAGGCCATGTACTGGCGAGGCCGTGTCCTGGTGAGGCCATGTACTGGTGAGGCCATGTCCCGGTGAGGCCATGTACATGTGAGGCCATGTCTTGGTGAGGCCATGTACTGGTGAGGTCATGTCCTGGTGAGGCCATGTACTGATGAGGCCATGTCCTGGTGGGGCCATGTCCTGGTGAGACCATGTACTAGTGAGGCCATGTCCTGGTGAGGCCATGTACATGTGAGGTCATGTCCTGGTGAGGCCATGTACTGATGAGGCCATGTCCTGGTGGGGCCATGTCCCGGTGAGGCCATATACATGTGAGGCCATGTCTTGGTGAGGCCATGTACATGTGAGGTCATGTCTTGGTGAGGCCATGTACTGATGAGGCCATGTCCTGGTGAGGCCATGTCCTAATCGAGTCATCGCCGCATTGACATGACAAATCAAGTTTATTCATCGATAACAAATAATATAATTTCGTACAATCATGATATTTTATTAATTTCGAAGAATATCAGTTCAGGCCAAATGCTGGTCTGTGCAATATTTTTAGAAAATTTTTATGAAGTCAGTTTTCCACTGACAAATATACGCTGTCATCGTTATTAATAATATAATAATATTGTTATTAATAATAATAACATTATTATTTAGCAATTTTTACACAAAATGAACCCAGTTTTGCCATTTTTGTCCATAAAAAACTTTATTTATACTTTCATGTCCTAAATCTCCACAGGCAGACTTGATAACGAGTTGTGAATTACGCATATCGTTCAACTTCAATCAAGAATTAATGAACTAAGCTCCCTCAGGATATACTCGTAGTGTTCTTCATTAGTGTAAACATGTAGGTACTGTTCATAAGATTCATGCATGTACTGATAAGATAAGTTTCACATGGACGTGCTCTTGTTCCGTATAAGTGCGGTAGAGAGTGTGGACGACAGAAGTTACATCAGATTTGGAAGATAATATGCTGATGTATTATATACATGAAGAAAGTTTACCTAACTTTCCTTGTGAGCTACGAGTGCATGCAAATAGCAAAGCCATACATGCGAATTAATTATTATTTCTATACATATTGCAAAACTGTCATTGACAATCTATTTATTGCAATAAAAAATCACGGATTACACTGCTTCTCTTAGGTAGAATTTTTAATGTCAAAATGTAGCATCCTTCGCACTCTGCACATCAAGCATGCTTGTCGCTATGTCTTTCTTATTTAAATTTCAGCACTATTCTTGTTACACAAGCAAATATATTTGTTAGTTAGGAAATTTTCAATTCAAATTACGTCACAAACATTGTATATACCCACGCTACCCGCCAAACTTTTTTGGCCTCTTCTCGCTAGTGCCGTGACATTACGTGCCGTGAATTGATTTCTTCACTGCCGTCACTGCAGTATAAGCGATGCATTGCACTGCAGGTGCACTGCACTGTTGCTCCAGCACAACTATGCTTGATTTTAGCTTCTCTAAACTCAAAGATGTGATGCTGGAGCACGTCATGTAGGCGCCTCATGCTCCTTTCATAGTCTACATGTTTGCACTGCTTGCTTCGGATTACGTAAAAGTTATGCTTTGCACATTGTTAAAATTAGTAAGTATTTTTTCATCATGTTTTTATGAACACTAAAATTTTCATGTAATAAGTAGAACATTTAATAATAAAATGTGTTTGTACAATGTTTTTGCATACTTGCATAACTTATTTTTTCATCTGATATGAAGGCTGAATGACTCGCTATAAAAAATTTTGTTGGATGTCGGTAAACTTTGCACACTAATGATTACAAGAATTTCAGGTTTCTGCATGGCTTGAAAATTGCATGGAATAAATTATTAATTTGAATCAAGCGCAATTTTCTTATTAATTCAAAGAACGACGAACTAATGAACTAAAAATTTGTCGCCTCTGTACTTAATTATTAACTGTCAGCGATACCTGTGTTTTACGAAATCTAGTATATATAAATGTATCCAAAATATGATCGCAAGCAACTGTATCAGTCTATTTTTACCTTACATTTCCCATGGTCATGCAAATACTGTACTTCCCGCTACGCCATCTGCAATATTTCACAACGAGCCGCCCTGGGAAGTCCTGAGCTTGCGGCGACGCACTCTCATATATAAGCCCTTTGAAGAGGAAGGCTTCCTTCGTGGATACATTAGCATCATTTTTTCAGAGCAGAGTGTGCTGGAGTGTCACAAGGAGATGCTGTTAAAATACACCTTCAGTTTCGAGCGTGTTTTCTTTATCAACTTACATTAGCATTACGACCGTTAGTGAAGTTAGGCGACAGCGCTCGTGGCCCAAAAGCATTGCGCGATGCCGCAACGTCATTGGTTGATGGAAGAGATGTGTTTGTGTTATGGAGTTTTCTACGGGGTTTATTGATTTTATGAAAATCCACGGGCTGATCTTGTTTTCAGTGATGATTTATCTTATTTAAAGTTAATGCTATTTCGAAGTCATTCCCTTTTATGCAACGGATTTGTTTATTCTAATTTGCAGAGGCGCACACCATGCAACAGGTGGCAGAAGTATAGAAGTAATTCGTGTAATTCACGTTCATCCAATCTCATATCTTACTCATGCCAAAATAGATGAAGGTGATAACCTTGTTTATTATGTGTCTTTTTATGTTATCCTCACATTTATTGCGCGTAAGTCGAGCCCACACGGAAGAAAAAATGGTGATAACCTCGTCAATTGTGTGCCCCACTGTCATCCTCACATTTAATGAAGCCCACACAGAATAAACAATGGGGCTAACCTCATGTATTGTGTGCCCCACTGTCATCCTCACATTTAGTGAAGCCCACACGAAATAAACAATGGTGCTAACTTCATGTATTGTGTGCCCCACTGTCATCCTCACATTTAATGAAGCCCACACAGAATAAACAATGGTGCTAACCTCATGTATTGTGCGCCCCACTGTCATCCTCACATTTAGTGAAGCCTACACGGAATAAACAATGGTGATAACCTCATCCATTGTGTGTCGCACTGTCATCCTCACATTTAGTGAAGCCTACACGGAATAAATAGCCGTTATTCTGGGTTCGTTAGGTGCTGTCATTCAGTGTGGCCAGGGAGCCCCTATATTGCGGCAAGCCGTGCTTATTGCGCCACGTTAGACCTGATTGAGCTTTTCCTGTATACGGGGGACATTGTGCCTGCCGTTTCCTACCAATTTAGGTCTCGCTAGGGAAACATGTTGCACTACGCTGTTTGGAAATGACTTCATTGCTCGCTGGTGTCCTTTTCGTTACGATTTTCAGACGATATTACTGATGGAACGACTGCTTCGTGGTCTCGACGTTGCCTGTTCTGTGTAACGACTCATACGTGGATGGAGGGATGAGACGCCGGTCGGTCATTTGATGCAAGCAAATAGTTCGGCTGTGGAGAATTCTTAAGATTGCTAACTGCAATAAGGTTATTTGCTTCTTTTATGACGTTATCTATTTTACTAAAAAAACAATTGCTCTGATTCTGATACGTTATTTGCTCATGAAAGAGAACTTGAAGGATGTGAAGTTTTATCTCAGTATGTTTCTAAAGTGAAATTCAGCGACGACAGTCTTCGCTATTTCAATTTTTTTGAACGCTGCATTCCCTCCGTATTGCCTTTATCTGTCCTGCATGTGCATTTTGTTTGGAATAATTGTAATTTTAATTGAAATGATGATCTGTCAACTCGATCCTTAGATTCATCGAATCAGTTGCGTCAAAACGCAAGCCAAGCAACGCTAATTTCATTTAGTCGCTGGATTGGATTCCGTAAGTTCCACAAGTCTGCGTTAATAATACGCGCTGTGCATAAGGACGGCTTTGACGCTTACATACTTTTCAAGCTCTTGTTTACTATGACTCTAATAGTTTCCTATTAAAAGAAAATTCTTGATGGTATAGTATGGTTATTATTTAGATTGTAAAAACTATAAGAACTTCAAGCATTTTTTGTGGTATGTACTATCATGTAATCTCATTCGATACGAAACCATTGCGCGTCGTTAGTCTTATTCGAATGATCGAAAATAAGGCTAACAAAAAATTTAAACAACACAAAACGTTTACTTGCAGATTAAATTTCTGAAAAATTTACTTGAATACTGAAATAATCCTGGTAATATCTTTACTGTACGGTTTCATCCAGTTCCGAAGGTACTAAATTTGCGAAGGAAAATTGAAGGCGTACCTAATTTAAAATTGATAAATTTCATGAGCTGTCGATATCAATTTATACTGCGTTTAGAATTTTTGGTCGTAATAACTAAAATGGTTTGAAAAATGGAAAGTCAAACAAGTATTTTTCTTCGAACTAACTTGTCTTAGACATTTTGAATTCAATCTGCAAGGAAATTCCATAAAATTAACATGCATTTAATGCTGCCTTGATAATCATAAAACATTGAATTTTACAAGCCTTCACTGAATATTCGGTATTATTGCAGATTAACTACATCCAAAAAAAAGGGTGTTTTTTTTCAATTATATGTTTTTTGGGGTGTAGATTACGAATCTGAAATCCATTTTTGGCGGTCGGCATCGGAAAACCGATTTTTTTGCAATAATACCGATCACACGTAGCGCACGACATCTTGAATGAAACTTACCCGTTGCACTGCAACGGGTAAAGAAGACGAAAATGTTACCCGTTGCACTGCAACGGGTAACATTTTCGTCATCTTTGTCCATAAATCTGGAGATACATTGCCACATCGAGAGATCACAACCTAACGCCAACTCGCAGGTTGGGTTGGTTCGCCCAGGTTCCTTTTAGATCAAAATGCTATCTAAAAAAAGGAACTTGGCTGACTTAACCCAACCTAAGAGCTTTTTGTAAAATTTCGATGAACAATCCGACCCTTTATATAAAGGTGAGTGGGTAACGTAAGTTACGTAACCCCCATGTTAGTAAATAAAGGTGAGTGGGTAACGTAAGTTACGTAACCCCCATGTTAGTAAGTCGCGAAAAAAATCGGTTTTCCGATGCCGACCGCCAAAAATGGATTTCAGATTCGTAATCTACACCCCAAAAAACATATAATTAAAAAAAAAAACACCCTTTTTTTTGGATGTAGTTAATCTGCAATAATACCGAATATTCTAAAAGAAATAAAAGTTTCATGGGATTAAATTACGAGAATTTTTACCGCCAATGCGATATTGCTTCAACGAGAGCTGAGACGTAATTTTAACTTTAATATTAAAGGAATTTTGCCTTCATTGCGGGTAGCTAGGATACTGAGCGCTCATCGATATTTTAATGTGATAAACGTCTTACTAATTTCCCCGTTACAAATCGTTTTGATTTATCAGGTGATGTTCTTAGAAATGAAATAAACACAGATGAGCGTTTTTTGAGTGAAAATTTACACTTCATTAAGAACATTAAGAGGCCACGAATGTTAAAAAAGTTTCGTGAAGCAGAAAGCAAACAATTAAGAAGCTACTTGGAATTTTGCAAATTTTAATTGCTGTGGATTTTACACACTTTCTCATCATATTTGGTTTTTGTTCCAGAAGAGAATGATAAGCTCTATTCATGTCATTATAGCCAATTCACAATTAAATCTACTTGCACCCGCGCGTGTAGGAACATTTGAATTTTGAAGTAGGCGTTGCTACACTTGTCGTACGTGGTGTATTTCACTCTCATTCCATATGTTTTTTGAAAATAAAGTAACGATGCAAATTGGGGAAAACTCACTTGTTTGCTTAACCTTAGAAATAACATTTCAATCGTCCGATTTAATTGCATTTGAAAAAAAAAATCAAATTTAACTCTTATTCACTTCTGGACGGTTTAAAAATAGAATAATAAATTGCATAAAGATTTTGAAATTGTGCATAACATTGAAATTAAAAAAAAAAACGCTCCCACTTGGAGGAAGGATTTTTGTTGCGGTAGTAACGTGCGGTAATTAAAGCGAGCTTCCCTGCAGCGGACGAGATAACAACCGAGGCAGAGTTTCCTCGTTCCAAGTTTACTTGCGAGAAAATTTTAATCATTTTTCAGCTTATTCTCGTGAGAAACGTAATGGAATAAAGTTTGAATTAATTACCTTAATGGTTGCAGTAATAAAATGTCATAATTCATCATCAGGTTTCCTATACTTCATGTGCAGCCGATACTGCTGATGTATATTTTCCGAATTAATTGAATAATTTATACAGATGAATATTTAAATTTAAGACAAGAAATTCTTATTGGAATCATATTCATATCGGTTTTGCAAATTTCATAATAAATTATGTACCTCTATGACAGGCATGATTGATTACTCCACATTAACACATCTTGATAATTCTGATGTGAGTCAGACATAACCTTCATAACCTTAGCGACTAGTGATGGGAAAACTTCTAGCGCGTCTATCAGATTACCTAGCAAGGTCCACAACTGCAGCTCTTTGCATGAACTGCTCGCGTGTACAGCGCCTGTCGTGAGCTGTGCATACAATGAACTCTTTGAGACCCTTGCTGAGGTGCTGTAATCAGACCATTTTGTCGGCTGAAGACATTGCTTCATCACTCTGGGTATTCACTTTCCTGTTCAGGTCAAGTGCAACTCGCTAGGAGGTTTGTACAGGGTATAGACGGAGGTATAAACGAAGGTATAGAGGGTATAGACGAAGGTATAGTGGTATAGAAGAAGGTATTGAGTGTTTACACGAAGAGATTGAGGTATAAACGAAGATATAGAGGGTATAGATGAAGGTAAAGAGGGTGTAGTCAGGGGTATAGAGGGTAAAGACTTAGGTATATGGGTGGGTATATACGAAGGTATAGAGGGTAAAGACTTAGGTATATGGGTGGGTATATACGAAGGAATAGAGGTAAAGACAATGATATAGAAGGTATAGACGAAGGTATAAAGGGTATAGACGGCGGTATAGAGGGTTTAAACGAATGTATAGAGGGTATAGATGAAAGTATAGAGGGTATAGATGAAGGTATAGAGGGCAGAGGCTGGGTATAGAGGGTATAGCCGAATAGAGAGTAGAGGGTGTAGCCGAGTGTTGAGATTTGCTTATCAAGTAATTTGAAGTTATGGTTCTCATGTCGATAACAGAATTGTATGACATATATATGGAATTATATTTTATTGAGCGGTGAAATCTTCAAAAATCGGTCGGAGTATTATAGGGATGCAGGAATACAAATTGTGTAAAGCGATTGAGAAAAAGAAAAAAACATTTCTCAGATAATTTAAGAAAATAAAAACTTTAATCAAATCCTTAAATAATTCAGTTCAATTCGAGCGAAGAAGATTTTTTCGAGTTACTTTAATTTTTACTTTAAATGTTGACCACAAGCGCAATCTATGCTCCACTAACTAGAATTTTTTGACATTGTCATACTTTCTCTCGATAATGTATGTAACAAATAGGTTATAATTCCCTATGACAATTTACGGGGTATAACAGACGAGCGCCAAATGTCCCACTCAAAAGAAAAGTGATCAAAAGCTCATCAAGTGAATAAATTACAAACAAGTATAAGAACATAGTTCTATTCGCGTACGTGGAGCTTACATGAAAAAAATTCCGCAGAGAAATAAAGCCGATGTTTGAAGTAGTTGAATTTCACGATATGTTCATATTAATTCTAATAAATTCAGCTTCAATTAAATGTATTCAAGTCGACTGTTATTTTCACATCCACCGTCATTAAAAATTTTTTGCATTCATAGTTTAAAATTGGCTGTAATTATTCATGTTCGGTAATGACGCTTCGATCAAAGCGAATCTGTACGAAAAATTTTGCAAAAATTGACGGCTTTGTGTTTAAAAATTCACAAATGCCGCGCAAGCCTTTGACGCGGCAGCCTCTTATTTATCGAATGCGCTAGACTGTAATTTATCAAATGCGCCAGTATATAATTTATTAGATGCACCAGTATATAATTTATTAGATGCACCACTATATAATTTATCATATGCGCCAGTGTAAAATTTATCAGATGCGCCAATATATAACTTATCAGAAGCGTCATTCTGCAATTTATCAAATGCGACAGTCGCTCCTCTCTTTTGTCTATGAGATGTGACAGCCTTTAATTTATCAGGAGCTCCTGTATTCTATCTATGAGATGAGACTGTCGCCATTTCATCAGATGTCTCAGTCTTATATTTTATCATAGAAGATCTTGTTATTGTCATTGGTTTCATTGACGAGACTCTGGGTTTTTCCACTTCCACGCGTCTGAAACACGCGCTTTTGCCAGGGTATAAATGTTCCCCTTCAGTAGTTCCCATTCCTGGATTCAGGGGAAAATAACACTTTTGAATGTAGGAATTTACTCAGAAGAAAGAGTAAATTCTGAGGGTAAGGGGAACTGAATGGTTTTGAATTAATGGCAATGGACGTGATGGCAATACGTGGAAGGCGATGTATTCATCATTGGATGTTTTAAGACTAGATTTACAAAAAAGTATTGGATCTGAAGCTCATGTTAACTAGACATTGGCTAAAGCTAAAGTTCACTAAAAAACCTGTGTTTACCAATTTCAGTTCCGCGTTAAGGGCCAAAAATAAACTTTTAACAATTAAAATAAATAAAGAATTCATCAAATAATATAAAGTCAATAAATAGTTTACACGCTCTTAGATATCTAGACAACTCCTACGGAACAACTGATATATAGAAGCGATTTTTAATCCACCGTCCTTTGAAAAGATCTGATCAAAAGGCCAGTCTAGTCAAGAAAAGTACAAAAATTGGCGACAGGCCTATCCAGGCCTATTCTTTAATGCCGAAGATACTATACTATACTATTATAGGACGCCATCTGAGCATGCAAAGCGAGACGGATGTAAGGCAGGCAGCTGTTGTCCAGCCTAAATCTGGAGTCTGATCAATTTCACGGCTTCCATAATTTGCCTGATCGACCCCGGAGGCTAATGAAGTCATTATGAGGCTCAGTATTATTATTATAATTAATCGAGAGATTTGCGATACTAGAGTTATTATATCCTGTATTGTCAGAACCGTTAGAGGCGAGCATATGAACAGCCACGCGGCCAATTGGTTTATTTGCAAGACATATAATGACCAATATATGATTAAAGATATTGATAATAAAATAATAATAAAATATAATAATATATAATAATAGATTGATAAGCAAAATATGATATAAAGTTCCGGTGATTAAATGAGAAAGAGAAGTTCATAAAACTGGTTCTGCATGATGTTAACAGTGAGCTTGGTATAGTTGCAATTGTCGTTATGTCTTGAGACGAGATTTATCAATGGATAATTCGTGAATAATATTTCAATTGCTTAAAAGCCTCTCAATGTATAAAACCATTAGAATTATGTGTCCGCAAGCTGACATACAACTGACACAAGTAATGGATTTAATTTAAATGTTGTCCCCGTTCTGCATATCAGCCTGACACGCAAGGGTCAAGTTGAGTGAAGGGTAATTAATTATTGAAGCAAATGCTCGTATACTGAGTGTAAGGACACACGTGTCCTGAGAGTTTGCGTGACCATGAAAATAGTTTATAGTTCCGATGTTTGTAGGTTCAGTGAACTGGAATTTTCTGTATTAATCTGCAATATTTTAAGAAATGGGTCTGTACAATGGATGGGGTAAAGAGTGTTGAACCAGCTATTTATAAGTGGATAGGTAGGGTGGGACAGAAAAGGGCCGATTTTGAATTGTTGAAAGGTGCGTTTTGCTCCTAGTTTGGAGACATTGAGAAATCCTATAAGGGTTTAATAATCAGGATTTGCTGATAAAAAACGATTAGGAAGTAGGAAATGCGATCGCAAAAATGACGGAATTCAAATTAGAAATTTTTTCGCTACCGAATATGAGACACGCAAGATAACAAGGTCGCCGGAAATTAAATTCATACCTAGGATAGATACGAAGCAGCGTTAAATCAGGACGTCATTTAAATAAAGCATTAAAGAAGATATTTGTCTTCAACACTGGGCAACCAACACGTGATGAGTACGAAAATTTTGCGGGTAGGAACATAAAAATGGCATGAAGGAAGGATGGGATCAAAAAGGAAAATCAGGCAAGATATAATTGAAATAAATATTTGCTCTATAAAATACATAATAAACTGGTTTCAGAGCAAAAGTAGTTCCTTGAAAACCTGACAGTATCACGGCAGCGTCAGTTAACGTGAAATTTGTTGATTACCTTGCGTCGCTAAATTGTTTTTGTGTACTAATTGTAATTAATTCTGGATCTTATTTTGTATTATTTACCATTATCAATTTTGAAGAGCCATTTATCACTGCAAAAGTAGTTAATAAATACGAGGGATAGGCATGTTATTTAATGTAACATGAGTTTCACTTGAGATCGATCTAATAACGACACTTATTGCAAGTTCTACCTGTAGGAAAGGTCTTCACAGTTTAGGGCCGAATTGCGGAACTTGATAAATGCTAAAAGTTGACCACAATACAAGTGAACTTGAACTAAAACTTGAGTTATCGCGAGCGTCAAAAGCAAGCTGCTGCAGCGGCAGCAGGCTGGAGCGACGGGGTCCGGTTCTGCAGTTCTCGCCCTCAAGCAATTATATTATCTGTGATTTGTCTCCGAGTTTTTTGCCGCACACTAGCGGGGCTGAAGTCCCGACCAACGCTAAAGTTCTGGTCTCAGTTTTAGTAGCTCTGGAAAATAGTTATAAGTGGAAATTCTGTTGATAACGATCAATTGTTGATGATGATAGTTGATGATAACAATGAATCAATGTTGATCCAGATCAATTTTTCAGAGAAATCTAATTCATTACTTATTGACTTAAGGACCCTAATTAATTTCTATTTGATCTTGCGTGTATGGGCATCTGTAAATCCAATAATTTTTTCTTCTTTCCTGGATCTCAATAGATCATGTTTTCGGCTCGATGTTTTAGTTAATAAATTATAAGATTCAGTCGTGGAAGCCATTTTGTTCTGTCAACTAATCCTTTATTAAAAAAAACTTAACCTAGCATCTTCAATTATGTTTATATAACTTTTATATTTTTCAGAACGACAACGCTACTTGTGGCTGTGGCGTTGCTGGCGCCGCGCGCGGCCTGCAAAACAATGGCCCGTCTGACCGGCGTGGCAGGATCCACAAGCACATCCTCGACCCTGGCTTGGATGGCGCCTCCACGGGATGGGTCTTTCCCTCCCGACGCGGTATCCGTGGGGCGGGAGGAGGAAGGAGGAGGTGGGGACGGTGGACCAGTTTGGTGTCGGGGAAAATGGCACAGCATTTGGATTCCTGGAGAACTCGGGCTGGATCGGAAATGCACCATCGCGTTCTTGGGGTCGGTGCTCCGAATTGATACTTATGACATTTTGGTTTCGCTGGGCGGGGCGGCGAGGGTGGAGTGGGTGCCGTGGGACAAGCATATGGCAAAGCCAGACAAGAGTGTCATGTCTCCTGACCAACTGATCGTGATGGTAGACGATACTCTAAATGGGACCATTCATACAGGAAATCTGGGCATCAGCACAAGTTCTAGAACCGCAAATATCTTCGATAAGAGCAACAACATTGCGTACGAGTCGAGTCAAGTTCAAGTTCTTGTCGAAGTTGAACCCATTCGTTACACGCTTACGGACATCGAGTTAGACAAGGTGATGAGTTCCACAAAACACAGTTCTGTGATTCTAGGCAACCATGTTCTGGCTAACAATCATGGTCGTGACTTGACGATTGCCGAAGACGTGACCTACGTCATCAAGGAGGAACAGTACTGGGGACGTGTTGCTGGGACGGTCACGGCGCTGCCAGCCGTCGTCTACGCTTCCGAAGACGCGGACCCGCTTAACGTAATGTGGGGTACGGAGGCCGAACTCGACAGGGTGGATATGGCGCATCTTAAGGCAGAATTACCGAATGGTGTTGGGATAAACGCGTCCATTATTGGCAAACTTAGGCATTACGAGGCACCTTACTTCGCGTCTATCAGAGCTTACTATGGCGACGGTGAGTCTCGTGCATGGAGGATAAACTCTTTCCACAGTCACGATGTCATCGTGACTGTAATTGCTCAGTACAGTTCGCCTTTCTACCTAAACAACGGAACAACTGTTCCTGGTGCTGAGGCGACGTCAAAGTTACTTTATGAACTAACGACAACGACAACCACGACTACCACCACAACCACTACTACTACTACAACCACAACTCCAGCTCCCACTACCGTCACAACCACGGAAGATTACGAGCTTTCAACCGTAGCAATATACCAATCCTCTCCTGAGGAAGGGCTAGAAATAAGTCCCGAGATAGGATCTCTATCGAGAGATCCGACTTACAAACCTCCTCAGTTTACCTCCAAAGGCTCACAGGGCTTGGATTCGTCGAACTATGAAAGGCCTTTGAAATCTTCGAGCTATGAACAGATGAGTGCGTCTGATCGAATTTTGTCGGCAATAGCAGGTGTAGTGACAACTATTTTTCTTCGACATTATTATTCCTATTCTGAGTAAAAATCTAAAAATGTCTTGAGTAAGATGTGTACAAAAGCTTTGGCCAGTTCTTATTGAGTCTCCGAGCTTAGCTCTCTCGCGCTAATCTTCCATAGATGATGGTTTTAGGAAATGTTCTTTCAGACCCAATGCTTGAGCTTCTCAGCTGCAGGCGGGCGGAAATGGAATAAATCTTCCAGATTTTTCATCGAATGCGCGTAGTTCCCAATGAAGTTCGAGTCGTAATTACCGGAGCGCACAACTTTTCCGGCCGTGATTCATCAAAGACCTGAATTCAAAAGGCAATTTGGTTAGATAATAAGAGTGCCAATGAAGAAAGATTGGCCCTAATTACAGTCAGTAATTATAGAGGGACGCCCTATAATGTATCCTTCTAATAGCTAATAGCTTTGTTTGGAAGTCAGGTATGTCTTAAATTTAGGATAGAAATGATGTAAAGCTTTTTTATGGAGAAAACCCGATCCATAACTCCTAATAGCTGACGAAATCCTTTTTAATTCACATTCATGCTTGAAGCTTTAATTAAGAAAAAATTGGCAATGTGTTCTATATTTGCGATAACGATCTATATATGCATTAATGCTAATTTTATTAAATATCACTAATTTTATTAATTTAATAAAATGCCAAAAAGCCGAGAAAATTGAATACTTCTCGTGCGATTTCCATAACCACAATGTTAACAAATTATGCACTTGTTGATCGTTTTAATTTTACTTAGTAATTGAAAAAATTACGGAAATATTATAAACAGAATTACCGTTGCTTATAATGGGCGTTTCGCTTGCAGAAATAGCTTGCATAGAGTGGACATAATAGTTATATTTAGAAATTTTATACAATACAAAAGCGAGTATATAACTGATGCAATGAGAAAGGTCTTTTAAATAGTAATAATAATTATCTGAAATCGTTGTCTCATTGTTTGTAGCAGAGATCTCATAGAAATATTGCTTAGATTCCCAATATCGAGGACGGACATTTTTGCATGGAACTGTTGTCAAGTTTATACAGTTTATGTGTCGAGACGCCAAATGTAATGCTCGTAATCGAGTGGTTGACATCTCAGTGGGAGTATAGAGCTAATTGTTTCGTATATGTTGGTTGAGAATATTATATTTAGGGAGTAGAAGTTGCTTGAGATTGGAAAATTTATAATGCTTCCGTTTCATGTTTCATGTGGTCAAATTAAAACCGAATAAGTAATAGTTGTGTGAGAGTTGGGAATTTATAATTTGTTTGTATCACGCTGGATGTGATTAAAATTAAACTGATGGTTTTCATAAGGTTCATGCATGGTGAGGTAGGCAATTTATATTTCCATTTGTTGGAGCGTGGATCAATCGATGATTAGCATGGGCTCTAATGCGGGATGAAGGGCGGAAAATTGAAGCCATTGCCTCTTCTGTGCCGAAGCTAACCGCTTTATAAGAGAACTTTTAGGTGTACATTCACCCAATACTCTACTTTAAAACTAAATATTCTTTCTACGTAATATATAGTCATGTTATAGATGGTAAAACAATATATCTGTTCATGTACATAAAAGTTTAACTTGCAGTAGCTAGATTTAAAGAAAATTTGTACAGTTTAATCGAACCATGTATGGTTCGTCCTATAATTTTGAGTGGTATAAAATAAAATGCTGCGAAAAGGTCTTGTAATTTTATATAGAATGAATGCTTTGTGCTGCATCATTTATACTTCGTTAGAATAAGTAAGAGTTTATCTTTACTAATTATTTAGCAACTTTTTTTAATTTTGCTCACGTGCATGTATTGAGATCTTTTGATCACTTGATTCCCACAGCGATCAGAACTTAAAATTCAAGAAAGGCCGAAACTATTTACTGTACCAACCTTTTATTGAAAATTCTTGGTATAAAATTCTGATGAAAAATATTAAAACTTAAAACTGAGCCTAGCTTTCTCAAAGGCAAGATTTCGTTTCCCGCTTTTATTTTAATTCGCGCTTCAGAATCCTTACAATTTAAATTAATGAGTCTATTAGCAGATAATTCATTAAATGTTATTACATTTGTATTAGACTTTGATGAATTTTAAAGCGTTTAGGTAAAAACGTTAGTTGCTTTTAATTTGAAATGAAGTTTGGGCGACACTATTAGCCTTCTCTGCAATATCGGTAATTTATTTTGATTGTTAGAGGTGTGCCGTATGCGGGAGATCAATCAGTCTCCTTGTACGGCATTTCTTTAATAACTTTCGTCTTGTTCTCAAAATGTTCAAAACAACAATAAATTGAATAAAATAATCAGTGATTTAACAGATTTTTTTACACCATCTTATTTGCGTACTGGGATGAAAAATCTCATCAGTATTCCGATTGCGAACGGCCGTACCTCAAGAACGCTGCACTGTGTGTTTTTAGACCATATTCAATTCGAAAATGGATTGAATGAAAATTAAGTTACTCATTCATAATTTTTCTTATTGATAAGAATTCAAATTTTCTGACGTAGGGTTTAACGAAACGAAAAGTCGGTAGGGTTTTGGCGCAATCTAAAAGCTTTAGGAAGGTTCGAATTTGTTTTCAAGAGTAATATGTTAGAAAAAGAGATGATTTGTAATACTTGCACATAATTTATGACAACCTCACCCAAGAACCCGTATTTGAAAGCACATGAGAGGATCTTTATCCCGCAATAAATACGCCTACGAAAACAATATGTATATATATAATATACATATTTGTTATTATATATAATATATTTCACATTTGATTGATATTATTTCAAAATATAGTATTAAAAATGAATATATAGTGCGTAGTATGAGTGGCGACGTGGCGTTCCCGTGGAGTTTTCCATACGCTGCGCTTCATCTTGCACGCTCGGTTTGCCGCTCCAACGGCATGCAACAAATGATGGAACGGCAGCCGAGGGAAGAAGTTTTGCTGAGAAGAAAACTTTGGAAACTGAATAAATTCATCATTTTAAAATGACAAAAACTTTAAAAGCTGAGCAGAATCCATCATTTTAAAATGGACAGTTTTTTGCGTGTTCTCTCAAGCTATCGCATATTGTAAACACATCTGCAGGTTTTGTTAGCTTTACTTTGGCGAAAAATCTGATCGATGAGCCAACTACTTCGTATATAGTTTGAAGAGAAGTATTTAGTTTATATAACGAGATATCTGGACTTGCCATGCCTCGCAAAATTGGACATCATATTAGAGAAGACCAAAGGCTCGAGGAACTGGACCTTGCATTTTCGCTAAAGCACACATAGGGTTAGTGTTTAATTGAAGGGTTCACTGTCATACTATGTGCCCTGTGTACATCCCCTCAGTATATACATACTCAGTTAACACATGTAAGAGACTGATCTAGCTGCTTGTTGAGACGGGCTGACCTAGCTAACATACTGAAATGGTCGCCAAGGTCGCTATGCACTTGCTCTACAGCGTTAGCTTAATAAATGCGATCAAATAATAATAAATAATATAATAATACTTACAGCGAATAATAAATGCTAACAAATAACCTGTTATAGCGAATTTCACAGGGAACAAATATTTTTACGAACCCACGACCGATGATTTCTACCGAAGTCTCGCTCAGGGGGTGAGATACAGCGTTCACATTCAAACAAACTGCAAGAGAATAAAATAATTAAAGCATTGCTGGTAAATCCTACAAATAATTTAAATGTTTTCCCATCCGATGATAGCACAAGCATCTAATGACGACCCTTGGTATTGAAATGAAATGTATGCTCTAATAGAACAAATTTCTTTAGGCAATATGAAGTTATTTACCACGCCATTCGATAATACTGTACCTATGAATATTGAAGGACTAAATTGGATATAGAGCTTTGCTCTAGAAATTAGTTTCTATATTTCCATTAGAGTTTCTGGTCAGCTTATATGTGGGCTTAGAGCGGCTTACGTTCGCAGCGGCGGCAATTTCATGGCAACGAAGCGTCGGTTTTGGCCTCCCGAAGAACTTCGCAGTCACAATACTCTGCACGGCTGATACCACGCAGACCTCATCCTCAGAGATATGAGGGGGACTGGTCCAAATAGCGATGTGGTTTCTTCTCTTGAGTGGGTGAAACCTGGCCAAATTTGACACGGAAAAAGTGAATATCAATGTTACGTGTTGCAAGTGGGTCCATATATGGATAATGCAATTTATTTTCATCAGTGCACGGTGATGTGTTGGTGTTATCTGCCTTGCAAGTCGGGTAACTGAAGCTCTTTATTAGTGAAATTCTACCTCTTTGAGCGCACAGTAATAATCTAAAACACTAAAACATTAACCTTCATTCACATTCATATATAGGCTCCATAAGAGCTTTACGGAATTTTACTCTGATTATTCCTTCAGATTTTAGTAGTAATCTTTTCGATTGCAGTAATTTTACTTCAATTGAATGATTATCTCATATCGTGCAACCAAAATAACGCGACCAGCAGAGCAAAATTAAATAAATGGTCGGTTATCATCAGGTCGGAATGCGTCCCTTATACAGGCCCAACAATTGCCCAGCGACCTCTGTCAGGTGCGGGTTATTTATGACGTAGAATAATTTAATATTACGCAAGAATGCAAATTTTGGATTAGGAAATAATAATGTTGTGTGAAGATTTTTTTCAGTAATGGGGCCTTTAGCAGGTCTTAATTAATATCAGGTATGCAATTAATAAATATTAATATTGTTTTTCACTCGTGAGCAGTCCAGGTTATGAAAGTAACATCACAAGCTACATTTCATATAAAGTTTGTGCAAAAATCTCGATGTTCATACAAGACTTAACTCACTCAGTATTGGATCAACGGTAAATAACTCAAAACGCTCACTAGCCACCAATGAATACTAGGGAAAATTGGATTACATCAGGAAAGATATTTTGATTGAAGGTTCACTAACTGAACTGTCACAAAATGTAAGTAAACTTGATTTTCTGAGAGAGTGCCGACCAATGTTTTGATCCTAGTACGAGCCTTGACGCTACATCAAATAAAACGCTCACGCCTCGCTCGAGGTTGTCATTGAGGCCAATTTTTCTCGCAGATGTTGCGTCGGTGACATCGTCAATATAGGCCCAGCTACCAAGCCGGGGATCAGCTGATAAACGACCGCATTACTGCAGTCAGAGGGAAAATACACTAGGAAGAATGAACGGGCCATATTGTCCCCATGTATTGTGATCCACTTTTTACACGTAGCAGTGGCACGCTCCTTTGCCTGGCCATAAACCGAGTCAGGATCACAAACCCAAGGTTAAAAATTGCATCTTTACTTGGACAAAGTCTCGATCGTTTCTTTGAGTGTGGAGCGTTACGTAGGCCGCTTGCTGCACGCAGCTCTCCAGGAAAACATATGGGCGATAACGGCGCGAGGAGAAGCATGGCTACAGAGGTAGCTACGACGGCTTTATCGAGCGAGAGAGAACAATGGCTGAGAGAACCTGCGAGTGTATCTGCATGCGCATTGCTGGTTCTAAGGCAGGCATTTAAGACTTCAGGGAACAAGATATCATGAAATAATAGTTAATCTTAAATACTGCGTTTAAAACGATCAATGTTGGTCAGGTTTCGCTACTATCACTTTATTAATGCGTGATATTTATGCTAGTATACCTAGCATATCTGCAAGCGTTCTGCTGGTTCTAAGGTGAGATTTAGTAGTTCAGGGAACGAGGCATCTACACCTAATATTAAATACAGTGTATTTATACGGTAATAATTCAGAAGCCAATGGAAATATGGATCATTCAATAATAATTATTCTTTAATTGAGCATATAAAATGATACAGGTGGATCATTGGTCGCTACCATCAATTAATTTCATGTTTAAACTATAATTTCTTATTTTATCAACAATTAGCGGAAATTATACGTAGGTATGCATAATTCTGGGTCTTGCGTGTGATCTCAAAGCACAATCGGGCATAGAATGACAAAAAAGTTATGCACCAGGCTTGAAAGTTAATCAAGTACATCCATACCCACATTTGAAAGTTCACATCGGAAGTTGACATGACGATTTGATTCTATCAGTTCCTCAAATTATTATAATTTTGTAGTGTTGGTACATGCCTAGAGCACAGGGATAATGTCTTGCGTATGGCTTGTATTTAATTTAATATATTTTACCTGACAGCCTAAAGCGATCAACGGCGTTATGAGCTCGACTTAATTATTTTACATGACTCACTAACGAGGCTTGACTCGCTTAATAAACGCTTGCGAGCTCTTACCTTATTTGCTGTAATGTGCAATATTAACATCTTTTAGTATTGATGGGAACCCCTTACACATTACTCAATTTGTTCACGAACAAAGTCCGAGATTAGTGGTTCACTTAGATAAATGGACGAGTCATATTGTCTAAATAGTGACTCACTCCGTGCGTGTAGCACTGATACGTCTTTTTCCGGGCCAAACTGGGCCAGGTTGACATACGCAGTGCTAAAAAGGGCATCGCTAAATGGACAAAGTTCCGCTGAAAATTTCTTTGAGACATAAAATTCTATGGCGTCAAGAATATTATTGCTTTTTACATATTGTTATGCATTCATGTTACTTCCATTGATTATTAATATTTTACATATTGCTCTACACTCATGTTACTACCATCTATCATTGATGTTTTACATATTACTTTACACTCTTGTTACTACCATCTATCATTGATGTTTTACATAATGATTTACACTCATGTTATTACCATCTATCACTGATGTTCTACATAATGGTTTACACTCATGTTATT